>NC_071262.1:16060301-16097801 GCF_023375685.1 Ictalurus furcatus
AGGGGTTTTCAGTGGTATTGCAGCGGTATTAAAAAAAAAAAGTTAAAAAAAATATAAATGAATTCAAACCATTAATATTTTCACATGGGCGCACAGTTGCTTAGTGGTTAGCACGTTCGCCTCACACCTCCAGGGTCGGGGGTTTGATTCCCACCATGGCCCTGTGTGTGCGGAGTTTGCACGTTCTCCCCGTGCTGTGCGGGTTTCCTCCGGGTACTCTGGTTTCCTCCCCCAGTCCAGAGACATGCATGGTAGGCTGACTGGCATCTCCAAAGTGTCCATAGTGTATGAATGGGTGTGTGAATGCGTATGTGATTGTGCCTTGCGATGGACTGGCTCCCTGTCCAGGGTGTACCCCGCCTTGTGCCCGATGCACCCTGGGATAGGCTCCAGGTTTCCCCGTGACCCTGGAGGAAGGATAAGCAGTGTAGAAGATGGATGGATGGATGGAATATTTTCATATTTTATTGCAATTTCAAAAAGTAAGAGGTGATCGAGATGGAAAGAATTCCTCATCGGTCATGTCATGTGATAATAGGTCTTAGCATGTGAGAGAAAATGGAGAGATACACCGATCAGCCATAACATTAAAACCACTGATGGGTGCCGTGAATAACATTGACATCTACGTTACAATAACATCTCGTTATATTATGTCACCTGTCGAGGAGTGGGATATATTAGGCCCCACCTCACAACTTACAGGTTTTGTGGAGTCCATGCCTGGACAGTTCAGACCTGTTTTGGTGGCACAAGGTGGACCTACAGAATATTAGGCAGGTGGTTTTAATGTTATGGCTGATCGGTTTCTGTTATCGGTAAATGAAACTCCCAAGAGGAGGACCATCCAATCACAAATCAGACAAGAAAAGTACCAAGCGGGAAACGTTCTATAAGTACAGCAAGGAGTATTTAAAAATTTTGGATTTATATGCATAGTGATAAGGTCAGACCCCTCCCCGAGTGTGTGATATGGTTGGAGCAGCTTTCTAATGAAAGCATGCAGCCATAGGACAAACAAAACATGCAAACCTCACCTCAGAACTCAAAATTTTTGAAGGAAAGCTTGCATAGTTTAAAACAGCAGCAAAAGCTGATGAGTAGAAATAATCTCAGGGGTTACTTTTGTTTACGTCGTAATTCGGAATGATGTCATTTCAACCTTGGCGCATTCGACATACGAAGTAGAAAAAGTGTCTTTTGTTAGCAGCAAGCTAGCTAGCTAGCTAACTGGAATGAGTTATGTATATTTTCCCACTTTAAAACAGCAACCTGTAGAGGCAGAATTCTAGATTACACAAGCAAATATGTCTGCATGTTATTTGATTTAAAGCAAATACGTGTATATACAGCACAACACATTTAAACATAAGAAGTGGTACGTCGTTTACTTCTGATGCTGTATGCAGCAATATTGACTTGACATTACTCAGAAAAAACTGACAAATAACTCATAGACCATCCCAAGATGATGAGTAGGAATTTCCAAGTTGAGGGGGTGTATTCTTTGGCTTTTCCTGGTCAGAGGTTGGGAATTACAAGTTGCAACCTCGAGTCAAACACAACAATAAGGCAACTAATTTAGGTTGAAGAGGTTCAGATGACAAATAAGGATTGAAAACCCCTGTCCTAATGAATGGGTAATATCAGTGGTCACCCTGTTACTGTATATCTACCTTCCTGAAGACTTTTGCTCCAACCATAATCATGCCCGCCTGACCATATAATCAATGCCTTAAGAAGTTCTTGATCAACTAAAACAGATGTGTTAGATTTTGGTTAGAGATGAAACCTGCAGGAAGGTAGATCTCCAGGAACAGGGTTTGGTTGCAGTTATTGCTGCTAAAAGTAGCACAACCAGATTTTAATTTTAAGGGGGCAATTAGTTTTTCACATTGGTGATAGGTGTTGGATAATTAATTATATTTTCTTTGCTTCAATAAATACATAAACTGTATTGTGCGTTTACTCAGGTTGCCTTTGTTTTTTGGTTGTATTTCATTTGAAGATCTAAAACTCTTTAGTATGAGATATACAAAACCACAGAAGAAATCATACTTTTTCACAGCACTGTACATGGAGTGAGGTTTAGTGATAAAGTTGCCATAACAATAAGAAGTACGAGTCTAGTCAGCTTGTTAATTGCACTGCTTGAGTTGTTAAATAGCTTGAAATTATTTCCATCACATCAAAATGCCGTCTAAATATTATTTTTAAACAAACAGTGAAAAGAAGAAGAAGAAGAAGAAGAAGAAGAAGAAGAAGAAGAAGACATTTGTTTCTGCAGTGAACTTGCTCAGCATTTAGTTTTTGCCTGAGATTCTGGAGCTTAGATGCTCTGGTTGTTGAAAATAAAGCACTGGTGTAATGCCTTCACTCATCTTCTAATGTTACCAACAATGAAAGTCATTGCTTGGAGATAACTGAAATAACAAGAAATCAAGGTTTTATCAAAGCTTTTCCTCTTCTTTACAGAATGTTCTGCATCCCAACTGAACATCTGGTGAATATTAAACACTGAACTTTACTGAGGTCAGTTCCTGTCCTGCATTTCCATCATAATGTCAGTTTGACTCCAGTTCAAGCTTAAAATGGATTAGAGTCTGTAACATGAACTGCGTTTTCTTATTGAAAGGTTTTAAGGAGCTCATTGTGACTCAAATGCTCAAAATCCACAAACAGATTCAGATAGCGAAAGGTTTTTTGGTTTTTTTCTTCATCTGACTCCTGTATCTATAGGAGTCTCTGGACACTTTTTGTTTTTAGACCAATGAGCAGTAAATAGAATGAATTAGATCCCAGTGTGTTTCATCAATCTTAATTCCACACCCCCAACCACACACACACACACTCAATCTCTCTCTCTCTCTCTCTCTCTCTCTCTCTCTCTCTCTCTCTCTCTAGGCCTGTCAGATCAAAGTTTACTTTTGAATACAATTTAAATATATATAATTTGGAGGCATGATGGCTCAGTGGTTAGCTTGTTTGCATCGCACCTCCAGGGTTGAGGGTTTGAATCCTGTGTACGTAGAGTTTGCATGTTCTCCCTGTGCTTCAGTGGTTTCCTCTGGGTACTCTAATATCCTCCCCCAGTCTAAAGACATGCATTGTAGGCTGATTGGCATTTCCAAATTGACTGTAGTGTGTGAACATGTGTATGATTGTGCCCTGCATTGGGTTGGTACCCTGTCCAGGGTGTCCCCCTCCTTGTGCCCAGAGTCCCCCTATACTGCTTATCTACGACCCTGTGTGAGGTAGAAAATGAATGGATATAAATTTGAATATTTACATATGTAAAGACAACAAATATCATGTTTAAAATCCCATGTTGTACTTTTAGTCATCATATGAAAATCCATTAAACACATTTCCTAAACGTTTTGGTATTTCCCTTGAATCAGTTGAGTAGACAAAGGCTTGTAATTTATGTCAAATTTTAATTTCATATATCACATTTCAGACATATATCGATTTTCTAATTGAATATAAAAACAAACATTACTTGATTATTTCCAGCAGGCACATAGTGCACCAGGTAGTTTCTATAGCACCATTATGTTATTAACTATGTAGTGAGCATTTGAATAGGAAGCAATTTAGGATTCGGCCTAAGACAAGCTGAAGATAACAGATTTTTATGTAAATAATGGGTAGTATATTGTATAAAAATGTAAACTATACATAAATACCAGATACAGGAAACATTTATTTGGGTAAATGAATAGAAACACAATTATCACATTTTGTGTTTTATGCAATATGAACACACAGTATTGCACTACTGCTAATGATTCTGTCATTATCAAATTAAGACATTCGTTAACATTTGAATATGTCCTTTTTAATACATTTGACAGCCCCAACAAATAAACACTAGTAGGTAAAGTTTGCTTTTCTGTAAAGTATTATTCTGCCTCTCTTGCCATATCTTGAATATTCTTTCCTTTAATTTTAAAAGGTTTTTTTTTTCTTTATCCCTTTGTGTTTCCCTGTCCTCTCTCTCCCTGTACCTGTGCTATATCTCTCCACTCTCCCATTCTTCCTCTCTCATTCTCCCTCCCTCGTGTATCCTGAGCACTCTGTGCCCTTGTGTCCTTTTGTCAGAGTGGACATGGCTGTGAAAGACTGCTGTTCTGAATGCTGTTGAGCTCCAACATGGACCCTCACCATGACACGTGCTCCTTTGCTCTCTCTGGGTGTGAGTCATGGCTGTCCTACCTGTCCCCATCCATCCCACAACTAATACATAGAGAGTGAGTGGGCTGTACAAATGGAGAGCATAACCAGAGACAGGCTGTGATGGTGAATCCATCCTGGGTCATTTTCATTCAAATAATGAAAGCAGTGGAAATACAGAAGCCACGTTGGGTGTTATCTTTCTTTCTGTTTTTGCTTGCAGAGACAGTTTAACATGAAGTTATGTCATAGACATGGACAAGTTCTATTACAGGCTTCTCTTCTCTGAACACAGATGTTAGTCTGAGTCTGTACACTGCTATCCTTCTCCCTTTTTTCATATTCTCTACTTGAACAGGGTTTGACCTTTAGCAGATAGATGTTATTGTGTGTAGGTCTCTCTCTCTCCATCGTTCTCTCTCTCCCTCTGCTGCTGTGTGTCAGTGTGTGTTGATGTATTCGTTAGCTAATTAGGACGAGGTTGTTCCGTCGCTCCCATAATGCTAGTCCAGCACTGAGAGTTACTTACGGCCCTGCTCTGCTGAGACACACCTGCCAATCACACTTGCTGCTGGTTTGCTTCAATTATTCACCATCCATTTCCAAACACATGCACATTCTCTCTCTCTCTCTCTCTCTCTCTCTCTCGCTCTCTCTCTCTCTCTCACATACACACACACACACACACACACACACACACACAAATAAGATCATTATGAAACATGCACTCACACAGACAGTGCAGACAGAGTGGCCTCTATCACCTGTGTGGGAGGAGGTTGCACACTGTGCACATCTGCATCAGGAGATACAGTCAGGTGCATTACAGGTTTTTAACAAGCAGTCCTCAATAACATATTTACACTTATTCCTTGTAATGATTTTAAATGTATTCCTTAATATCACACTTATTCATTCATCAATAACATGGTTACGTTTATACCTGAATGCTATGCTTAAGTTTATTCTCGGGTCCTGCGTGGTGCAACAAAAAAGTGTTTGGCCTATCTTTAAGTGCCGTGAATTCAAATCCCAATGATGCCACAGCCAATCCCTGGCTAGAAGTCTAAGGTAGCAAAATTGCTCATGCTTTCTGGGTGGGAGCAATGGCATTTCTCTCTCCCCGTCAATCAAATGACATTAGTCAATCAGTGGCGTCGGGGAGCTCATGTATGCGGAAGGGGGCAGAGAGCGTTCAGAGTATGCTCAGATGTACTGTGGCACTGGAGTTCAAAAAACATTCAGTGGCTGGCTTCATGTGTCTCAGAGGAACAGGAACACGGTAGATGTTATTGACAGGGAAGAACTGGTTTCTGGCTGGGAATTGACCAAATTGGGACAAAAATTGGGTAAAAAGAAAGGTTTAGTATTGTTTAAATGTATTACTTAATTCCACATTTAAATTCACTATTTAATACTATGTTTAAAGGTATTCTTCAATCTACTGTTTACATTAAAAATTTAAAATTACTTTAAATTAAAATACCATTTTTAAATGATTTTTTTCAAACTCTTCATAATTCGCATACAGCTTGGCAGCACTATTCATTCTAGTTCCAAAAAAAACAACAAAACTATGCTAGCAATGTCTCAAAATAAATATACCATATAGATACTATGTCTTAAAATAAAACACTACAACTAAACAAAGTATCATAGCATACAATTTGTCCTACAAAACACCAACAGCTGGCAGTGTGTTTTGTTTTTTTTTTTCTTTGTCACATTCTAGTTTGTATTGGTATATTTTATAATCTTTGGTTTCTATTTCAGTGTTTTCTGTTGGAATTAGTGAGAGATGTCTCTATTGTATAGAACCCAGTTCAAAGACATAAGTTGTCTGTTGATTGGCTTTTCCAAATTGTCCGTAGAAGTGTGAAAGTGTGCGCGATTGTTCCCTGCGATGGTTTGGCACACAGTCAAGGGGGTCCCCACCCTGTGCCTTCAGTTCCCTGGGATAGGCTCCAGGCTAACCCACGACCCTGTGTTGGATAAGTGGTATGGAAAATGGATAGATGGATGTGCTATAAACAAATATTCCAATGTTGTAATACTGTAGAAATGTCTGCTTACTATATAGTTGTATTGTAGTAAAGTGCTTCTGTAAGCTTCCAAGTCTACTTCCTTTGGTAAAATAGTCAAGCCTTATCTCCTCTCCTGCCATGGGAATATTCAGCTGATCCACTTGCTACTTCACTGGAGAATTCTTACTATAAATGTGACACTTGAACAGTTAAGATTTCTCTAAACTTTACACAACATTTATCACAGACAGACTTAAAACATGGTCTTTTATAGAAGCTCTTATCTCACCTGAGACAATAGCTTGAGGTGTTTCTAAATAGTACCATGCATTTATACTCTTCTCCCTCAGCGTCAAGTGACCACTTGTCTTCTTCTTTCACCCACTGCTCTAATTCTTACTGGATCTTAAACAGGATCATTCCAAAGATGTGCTCTTCTTATAGCTGGTTATGCAATTGAAAGCCTATCAATGTGTGAGTAGAGCTACAACAAGACATCAATGTGCAATTTGTCTCTATAACCATTATAAACACTTTTATTTGTGATTGAATATATTTTTTACTTAGCAAAATACTAGCTAATTGAGTTTTACATGCTAAATTAAAAGTATGCAAATTAGATCATAGAAATATATTTGTGAGTGGTTAAGCTTGAGTAATACATGCATGACAATAATTTTGAAAACAGTCCAGTGAATGTGATTTGTGATGTGATAAAAAATATATATAAATGTAATGCTTTAGCCTGCACAAAACACTGCTGTTATGCTAACTGTGTGAACAACTGCTAGCCCATTTCTACCAGCAGTTCCTGCCTCTTATTCATATTGAGGTAAACTAAATTTTAGAAATTCTTAGCAAACTTTGCCATCCTAAAAACTTTTAAGCATGACTTTGACTTGGCTAAATGGACATTAGTTTTTGTACTATAAAGCTGCTTGATTATAGGGCTAGGTGATATGACAAAAAATATCATATCATGATAGTTGAGGACATGATGTGTATCACTATATAATGATAATGAGTCTTTATTGGTGACATATACATTACAGCACAGTGAAATTCTTTTTTCTTGGCTTATCCCAGCATGTTATGAGGTTGGGGTATCAGCCATGATATGGTGCCCCTGGAGCCTCGCTCAGGGGCCCAACAGTGAAAATTTGGCAGTACTGGGGCCTGAACCCCAACCTTCCTATCAGTAACCCAGAGCCTGGCAGTGCTTAACCATCAAGCCACCACTGCCACCATAGCTAACAAACTGTTCACAAAACAGCAGTAAAATAAACAAAAAACAATTAAACTGAGTTTGACTATACTTTTCTTTAACGCCTACAAAGACAATGAAGATTACATTTTGTTTTGTTTTTTAATTATAGCAAATTAATGGCACTGGTAGCTCAGTGGTTAAGATGTTGGACTATTGATTGGAAAGTTATGAGTTCAAGTCCCAGCCCTGCCAAGCTGCCACTGCTGGGTCCTTGAGCAAGGCCCTTAACCCTCAAGTGCTCAGTTGTATTAATGAGTAAAAATTGCTCTGGATTACAGTGTCTGCCAAATGGCATCCATTTAGTAATTATTAAAAATGTTTTTAAAATAATTTTAAAAAATATACATCACTATACCAACTATATCTCAGAAAAGTGTATTCTGTAATCATTTATTATGATATCGATATTACATCAATCAGCTCAGCTCAGATCGCCCAGCCTTACTTCATAAGCTATTCATGTTCTAGGAGGTCTGTTGATGGATTGAATGGGAAAATCTTGTTCATAAGCAAAGGTTTCAGATGTGACTACTTTGCCAAGTCAAACAGGTTGAGGTTACATATGTATGTATTCTATGAGATAGTACAAAGTATATCAAGTTCATCTCCTCTTCCTTGTACTTAAAGCCTTACTTGTGTTCTTGGACTGCTGGTATATTATTGACCCATAAACATTTCTTCTTACAGCACCTTGCTCAGATAATTAGCTCTCCTCTGTAGGGGATGTTCCTTAATGCTCCAAAATTAGTGCATCTCAATGTCCCACTAAAGTAGGACATTTCTGTCTATAATCCTCTGCTTTGGCTTCATGTCTAAATAGAGATTTAGGGCCTGTTTTGTGTTTATGGCACAACAATGAGGCATAATATTGCAGCATATGTTAGTGCATATAGCTGTGACAGAAGGATTCTTGGTATTTTGGTGACCCTTGGTGCGTGGGGTAGCTTCACAAAGAGTGGGATGATGGTTAAAAGGAGTTGGTCGGTATTAAAAAATTTTATCAAGCGTTGTTGATAGGTGTGTTGCAGCTCCTTTTGTTATGCCTGTCACTAGGTGGTGGAGACATGTTTTCAGGTTGTCCATGTGTCCATCTGTCATCTGAGATTCTTGTTAGCAACATATAAATTGGTTGAGTGTTTGTATGATTTATATCAAATAATCACTGTAACCAACAGATGAACTGATTAGATTTTGGAATTGATCCAAACAGGGTCAAAGTCAAAGCAAGGTCAAATGTCTGAAATAGTTTCAATTCAATTGCTTCCTTCAGTTTGAAGTATATTTTGAGGGTATTTGAGTCATACAAATTAGTAATAAGTAGACTAGTTGGCAGCGAAGGCATGGCATTGAGTTCTACTTCTTTTGTTTTGTTTTGATTTTAAGCAAACTTTCATTAATTAAATACGATATTACATGAAGAGTTCACACCAATATGTTAGTGGTAAAAAATAATGGCTGATATACATTTAATTTAATGCTTTTTGTCTTCTAGTGCAATTTTGTGGGTGTTCAACCTTCACATGATAGTGTGTACATAGTGTATAGTGGATAATTCTTTGTCATTACAATTGCAATAAATCTGACAAGTTTGGCATATAATTAGTTTTGTTAGATTTTACAAACTAGCCTATATGATTTTACATTCTTAATCGGGCATTAACTAATTCACATTTAGTAGCCACATCTGTTATTTGTTGAATATAAAATATTAGTCTATTGTATTTAGTTTAGTATTCTGGGGGGGATTCATGGGGTGGCACACCGTTTGGCACGGTGGCTTAGTGGTTAGCATGTTTGCCTTGCTCCTCCTGGGTTAGGGGTTTGAATCTCCGCCCTGATTGCGTGGAGTTCTCCCTGTGCCTCTGGGTACCACAGTTCCCTCCACCAGCCCAAATATATGCATTTCCAAATTGTCCATGGTGTGTGCAATCATGTGAGATTGGTTGTCACCACGTCCGGTAGGGATGATCCGTTTTTTGCAGCTGGTAACGATTACCGATTTCTTGTCATCATGATCGGCCGATCCCAATCCCGATCGTTCAAGCTTTTTATAAGTGATATGTAAGCTTTCTGTTGACCGTCACTGTTAACCTTTTTTTTGCAGATAAAGTAATAATACCACAGATGCTGCCTTATATTATTTACAGTAATGTTGTAGATTTTTGTTTTAATTCAGAATCAAATAAATAAGCACAACAAATATTCATTTTACAATGAACATTTTAATAGGCCTTTAAAAATACACAGCAAACGGCGAATTTTTCATTGTTTCTTGAGACCTCATAATAATTCCACACTCGTGATGGCATGACTGCAGTGCTACAGTTTAACATCATCATGTGTTTTACGTCCTCACATGCTTTACGTCATCAAATTGCGATTGGTTCGTGAGATCGGCCAAATTTAGAGACTACCGATTGAGTCATAGAATGTTATTATCAGCTGATACCGATTAGCGGACGATCGATCGGAGCATCCTTAACATCTAGGGTATCCCGCGCCCTGTGCCCCAAGTTCCCTGGGATAGGCTCCAGCTTTCCCTGTAACCCTGTGCAGGATAAGCGGTATGAAAAATGGATGGATAGATGGATGTGTAAAATAGCTGTTTATACTGAACTGGGGTGGGACAGGACTTTGTCATGTCTAGTCAGTGTTGAAGGTAAGTGGGTATTTATTGTCCTTCCTCTATATAACTTGTATACATTGGAATGAAATGACGTTTCTTCAGGACCATGGTGCAACACAACAGGACGCAAGACTACATAAAGTGCAAATACACAACAGTGTGAGACGAGTACAAAACAATAAATACACAGGACAGTAAATACACAGGACAATAAATACAGAGAACATGGACTGTAAACTGTAAGATATTGTGTAATGTAGCAGTATCGCAGCAATACTGGCAGTGAAAACGAGTTCCATAGTATAAAGGGACTGATGCAGCTGTGCAAAGTGCAGTGTGCAGTAGTACTGAGTCTTACTGGGTTAGGTGTTTGACTAGCCCAGGTGAGCATTGGTAGGCAGCAGGGTGTTGAGTAATCTGACTGCTTCAGGGAAGAAACTGTTGCAGAGTCTGCTGGTGGTAGCACGGATGTTCTGTTCCTGTACCTTCTGCCAGATGGCAGGAGGGTGAATAGTCCATGAGAGGGTTGAGAGGGGTCGTCCGCAATACTGGTGGCTTTGCAGATGCAGCGGTTGTTGAAAGAGGTGTCGATGGTGTGTAGAGATACCCCAGTGATCTTTTCTTTTCAGCTGTCCTCAAAATTCGATGTAGGGCCTTGCAGTCGGAGGCTGTGCAGTTCCCGTACCACACGGTGAGACAGCTGGTCAGGACGTCCTCTATCATCCGTGAATTTGCCTGAATTCAGTAAAATACCATGTTGTCTTTGTATCTTGTTGTTGTTAAGATGGGCTTCCCTATAGAGGGAAATGGTCAAATTTTGGCCTAAAGTCAGTTTGAAAATCTCAGATTTTGAATGGTGCACCTTCATTTGCACTGGTCCACTCATATTATTGCAGGCAAATACATTTCTGACCACAAAAAACAACTGGGTGAAAAGAGGTTAAAAAAAATTGGCTCATGCCCACTGAATTAGCAATATGCCAGTGTTAATCCATTAAGATAGAATTGCATGAAATTAGTGCCATTTAATTGTGATTTGTGGTTTTTCCCAAGCACTGGCAATACCTGAACCACACGTGATCTCCTCAGGTCCAAACTACTCAGAATATCAGTGTGCTGATATGCTGTGGCATCGCTGACCTGATGGCCAGGCGGCTCTGGAATGACTTGGCAGTGTGTGGAGCTCAGCCTGCGGCATGGACATGATATACTGTAGTGTGTGTGTGTGTGTGTGTGTGTGTGTGTGTGTGTGTGTGTGTCTCCTGAAGCCATATTGTAGGAAAAAATGTTTGATCGTGATTTTTGTATAATTGCATTATGAAATATGCTGCCATGTGTCATATGAAAGATATACAGAATAATTACAAAAATCTTAACACCATTTTTTCATCAAAGTAGCTGAGTTATGAATTGTTCGACATGCCTCTGGCAAGGGTATCTTTGTCGTTTTTTTGCTTTTGGGCTTGTGGTGACTCACTCCTTCATCTTCGTTACTCAGTGAGAGCAGTACCATTCTGTTTCACAACTGATTGCCACACATGCTGATAATTATATATGTGTGTTTCTCCACAGTAACTACCACGCTGTCTCCGGGCTCCAGCCATGCCAGAAAGTGCAATGAGACGGAAAAGGCATACTGTGTCAATGGTGGTGACTGTTATTTCATACACGGTATAAACCAGCTGTCCTGCAAGTAAGTCACACCCACCCTAAAGCACCAGGTTCCACTCATTCAGCCTCCTTATATTGTCGTCATTTGTTTTTATAGATACTATAATTGTTCGTTTGTTGTTAATATTAGTAGTTTTTACTTACACTGCCTGTCAAAAAGTTTGTGGACACCTTGGCTTTCTCAAATTATATTTTAGTGATGTTTGATGTTTAGTCATGCCAAACACAAGGCTGTTCAAGAGACCATCTTTTTTGGGGAAAGGAGTTAGCGCTGTGTGTAATAGAATGGCCAATGGCCTGACCTTAACCCAATCAATCTGCTCTGGGATGAGTTAGATTAAACAGTTTGAGAATGGTGTCCAGGTAGCTTCACAAACCTCTGAGAAATCCTGCAGGAGGCACAGCAGAGCATTTCAGAAGAAGGCCTAGAAACAAACACTGACTGGTCTTATGAAGGAAAGGAGGTGTTTGATGATTTCAAGGATGCTTTACAAAAAACGTGAGTTGCAAAATTGCCAGGCAATGGATAGTGTTAAGAGTGTTAAGGTACGTTCACACATACAGCAATTTTATTGCCAGGCGCAATACTATGAAGTAGGCGTTCCTACTACTGGTGCCATAGTAACATTTATCAGTGGGTGGTGCACTAGCAATCCACTTTTGAGAATAAACCAGTTTTCTTGCCGCTAACATTAAACATTCTGGACGGAGAGTGTTTGTATATAAAATTCACCAGTGTATATATGCATCATATCCTAGGAGATGAAAGAGAAGCAGTGTGTGCTTTTTGCCATTGCAGCCATCTATCTGCAGCGAAAGCGCAAGTGCTGGACAGTCTGGGTCAACGAAACAATTCAGACTCAGGCAGCATGGCAGATCACGAATAATGTGCGCTTTACTGTCTTTACTCCCATTGGTAGTCGCTGCACATGCTCATGTTGCCGGAAGTCACCAGCTCTCATTGAAAATGAATGTTCTCTGGTCTCTTTGTTGCTGCGAGTCGCTGTACGTCTGAACATACCTTGAGTTTCAGGCTTCAGTTTACATTGTTTGGGTACTGAAATGATCTACACACCTTTGTGGTGTACATATTCTGTGCTTGCAAGATGATTCCTTAAATATGGCTCAATTACATGGTATTTAATGCTTTGGAAGTTGAAAAATTTTGAAAGCTCTGAGTTCAAAAGTTGTTACACAAGGTTGATGTTTCTTAAAATGGCAGAGCCTATGAAAGTTTGTTTAGTGTTTGATACCAAGAGTATTGTACCAAAGACTCAAAATGTTGAGATCCCCAACAGTATTTTCTCATTACTATTTTCATTCTGTTAATATAAAAGACTTGTTACTGTACATGCTCCCTAGCTAAATTCTAAGCAGTATAATATTCTAAGTTGTTTAAGTTCAGTCCATATTTTTCCCAGTTGTCTTGCAATATATGTGTTCTTATGACTATATAACTTGACTAGTTGTGTGTACACCTTCCAGTGTTGAAAGCCATTTGAACACTCCCAAGGTTTCAACAGAGACAATTGTAGGAAAAGAATGGTGATTTACCCTGAAAATGACAGAGGCTCTAAAGATTACAGGCTGCTTCTTTAATTGTTTTTAGTTGCTGACATGCATATTTATAATAAACCTATTTATATAATATTTCATACAAGTTATTGCAAAGGTTGGGTGTCCCTAGGCCTGGCTTAGTGGTTAGAATGTTTGGCTGATACCTCTGGGGCTGGGAGTTCAAATCCTGCATCTTCTCTTTGTACGGAGTTTCAGTGGTCTCTTCATGTTTCCGGGGTTTTCTCCAATTACTCTGGTTTCCTCCCCAGTCCAAAGACATGCATTGTAGGCTGATTGGCACCTCCAAATTATCTGTAGTGTTTGGATGTGTGTGTGATTGTGCCCTGCGATGGGTTGACACCCTGTCCAGTTCCCTGGGATAGGCTCAAGGCTCCCCCACAACCCGGTGTAGAATAAGCGGTATAGAAAATGAATGAGTGTCTCTAGATTTTGACAGGTAGTGTCGTTAATCAAAAGATTTGATTTCATTTTACATCTCGCATAACGATCAGGTATCCTTTGATTATTGCTTTCTTTCTAATATAACTCACTTATCTTGTATGAGTCAAAGGCACGCAATACCTCTTCAGCTGTTGTATCATTGTGTTTTTTCTCCTCCTCCTCTCTCTCTTTGTTTGGTGATTCACTGTTAAACAGATCAGTCGACTCGAGTGTTATGTGTGATGACATTTCCTCATTCTGTTTGGACATGAAACCAGTGATGATTTGATTCCATGAGTAACATGTCATTATTTCAAGTAAATTGCCTTCATATTTTCACAGCCTCAAGGAATACAAGTAACCGTTTTCAGGATACTTTATTATTCTATTTTATGTTACGTTATTATTTTATGACCCTCTCATTCATGTCTGGGTACTCTGGGAGTTCACAAAAAATAACATGAAGTTTCATGATGCTTAAAATAGACACATTTTCCTCTACCGTTTCATGGTGTTCAGGATCTGCTAGGAACATTGACAATATCTGTGTTCTCAGAGAGGCGCTTAAGACACTTCAGACACACACTGCTGAGTTCAATAGAGCCCAGTGCTGCATTTCAGGCCTCGAGAGGGAGATAGAATAGAAGACACTCTGAAATCAGCTACCCCATCTGGACGAGAGAAAAGAAGGGAAGAAAACAGACGAATGATCTGCACTGTTCTCTGTTACCCACTATTTCTTCCAGTCACCCCTGCCAGGAAGGGAGCTGAAGGTGATACAGGGATCTGCCTTTAGTGACCATGTCGGAGCAGACGGCCCAGATTTATGATGCATCCTCTCTTATTGTGGTCTGTGATTAAGTGCAGGGTCTCTGTGGGAAAGCCCCGCATTAACTCTACTGTAAAATCAATATACCTTATTCACTGCATAGGCATTTAGACTGGTCAGGGCTCTTAGGTTTAATTAATGTATTTAAGAAGAGCAATATTCTGATTTGAAGTTTCATGGCTTGGAGAATGGTTCGCATAGGCTTTCATAGATGTCTATTCCCTAGATGACCTTTATTCTCTGTGTGCAATGCAGTAGTAATTCTGAGAGGGTCACCCAAAAATTTTACCTTTGAAAATGCGTGCATGTGAATAACCAACCACAAGCACTATCATCCGTGTGCGTATGTGCGTCAGCAACCCCAGAGCCAAATTAAATGCAGCAGTCCCATTGACCTCTGCAGTAAATGCTGAAGAATGAAAGAATGGAGGGAATTCTGTGCTTTTAGAAACTCACAGTACATAAATTATAGAAGCTTCCAATAAGAGGATATTATTTGGCATCATTGCACAGCTTTTAGAGAATTTATTCTCCTATAAAACATATTCTGACATCTTTATCATATTAAAGTTGTACTGGTTTCTGGTTTAAATGCAGACTGCATAATTGGAAGTTTATGAGGAAGGCTAAGTGTAGTATATTGGAGAACCATGTTACATCAGTGTGACCCTTTCCATGGATTTCACCATTCTTGAAGAAAAAAAACATAATTTCTGATACCTCTGCAGTTCACGCCATCAGTATTGCCAAAATGCATTGAGCAAAATTCTTTAAAATCTGTTGGATCATCCATTGTTGGGTTTTTTAATAAGAGGATATTAAATGGTTTAAAAAGTACCCCAAACTAAAAAAATTATAATATTTTCAAATGGTTAGCACATCTTGGATGCCTGATTTGAATTACATAGTTTGGGCACTAAATTCGCTTTTTTCCATTTAAAATAGAGAGTTTCTGGGTTGTTTTTGTTTAAAAACTGATTTGGAGAGTGTATATGTGCTTGTGATCTTAAACCTTTTAAATGCTGATAACTGAAGAATACTAATCTGGTAACTAAACTGAAACGTTAGCCACAAGACCAGCATTCTTAGACAGCTAGTCAAATTAGTTCATAATAATAATAATAAACACAGTTGCAATAGTTATGGTATATTTTGACAGGTTTGTCTACTGTTAATTAAACGGTGTGAATATGGTGATGCAAATAAATATTCAGATATTCTGAAATATTTTGACAATTTAATACTAGCTTACTAGCAGTTAACTAGCCTAAACTAGTGATAAACAAAAATTGTTGATACAATTCATTTAAGAAGTCAAAATACATCAATTAAGAGTATGAATAAATTCAATTTAAAAAAGAAACTTTTCATGGCCTCTCCAACTTAACTCAGTGTTCTGATACCTTAAAACTGATAGCTTGGTGAACCAGTGTTTCTTCTTTGGACTCTGAGACAACCCGAGGTTCAGACAAGTGGTTGTATTTCCCAAATGTAGCCTCAGCACAGCATAAACAGGCAAGTGAGAGAAAGGGGTTGGGCTTAGATGGAAAGTGGACATGGCGTGTATATAAATATTCATGGGTCCTGGTTTATTTTGATAGATTAAATTACATGTTCTGGGGTATATTAAGAAGAAGAAAAAAAGTAAAGCTGTGATAAACTTGCACAAAAGCTGGGCCAGACTGAAACTGCAGCATGGAACAGTCTAGAAGCTTGTAAGATTTCTGAATGGTCAAACAAGGACAATCTGAGCCACTACTGTGACACCTGCCCTTCTGCAAATGTGTTTATTGACATGGACTAAAATGAGTCTTCCCACTCCCAGACTCCCTCCACAGGTCTTTCTTTAAATCCCACAGTGATCTTCACATCATCAAGCAGAACTACTTTGCCTGCGGGCTTTGCTCTTGTTGTTCTAATTTGGTGTTTCTCTGCTCCCTTTCTCACTCTCTCTCCCTTTCTCTATTCCTTTTCTCCTCTCCTCCCCCCCTCTGCCCGTTATGTGTCTGGTCCTCTCTCCTGCCTCCTCTCCTCTTCCCTTCCTCTTGTTCCCTCCTTCTCCCTTTTGTGGGTTTGTTTTCCCTCCATCAGGTGTCCAAATGACTATACTGGTGATCGCTGTCAAACCTCCGTTATGGCCAGTTTCTACAGTATGTCCATTTCTTCTTCCTGTCTGTCTGTCTGTCTGTGTGCCTGTCTGTCTGACTGTCTGCTTACAAGCTGCATGCTGCGTATGAGGTGAATGCACGATGTCTTTGTGTTTCTCCGTGTCTTTTCACTCCTTACTGTGTCTCCATTCTGTTGTTTTGTTGATTTGACTCATCAGGTACATCTAAAATGCAGATGAGATGAGATGAGATGAGAACTGAAGCCAAGTGAGAGGTTTACTTTTTTTTTTCATTTATTAAAATTTATTGTGAAAGATCCTTAAACTGTAGCACAGTAGAAGAGAGGCCTAAATAACACATTTGTAGTGTACTTTATAGCAGAATGGCAGCATTTTCCCTTTTCGCGTCATGTTCAGAAGAAGACATTTTGCTAATCAGAAGGAGTTTGTCTGGAGTTGGATGTTATAGCACAAGTATTTTTTGTTGTTTAAGTGATACAGAGTAAAACAAATCACTGGGTTTTGAGAATATGTATGAAAGCGCTAATCTTATTAACATGTGAATGGTGTAATGTGTTGTGTGTTATGAGGCCAAAGGCATGATGCATGACCTCTAAACTTTAACAACCAGCATATCTGATTTATAACACTCACTAAAACCCGTCCATACTGTAGCTAATCAAAAGGATCTTGCATGCTGTCGTGCTACATGAAACCTCCACATTGGAAATAAGAGTGCTAATCAAGTTGAGTGGCATTTTGTGTATAGTAAGTAAATGCTGTAAATAAACATACCCAAATTTTGGTTTACTTACAAATTAATAGAAGCCATATTCTCCATATCTTCATTCATCTGTACTCAGCTGTGTCTTTTTGTGTTAGACAGTAGCAGTTTTTTTCTTTTTTTAAATATTTGATTTCATTTACATTTTCTTATACATTTACTAAAACCCCAGGAATTTAGTAAATATAGCAGTAATTTTTGTGCCTGTCTGTGTGTCTGCATGCATCTGTGCACATAAATACTCTAATAATTTGTTTTTTAATGGGGAAAATGGAGTTGGCCACAGTATGTCTGCATTGTCTGTCTGTTACTGGAACTTACACCCCTTCACGTCAGTGTCTTGAAGCAAACAGAAACATAATAATTTAGCATTTTTGACCCATCGATCTGAACAAGTGGACATCTTTATCTGAAACCTGTTTTTTCTTTTTTTTCTTTCTTTACATTGTCAACTTTCTGCATTGGCAGAGCATCTTGGAATTGAAATTATGGGTATGGAACTATTATTTGTTTGACTCTTAGTTTTAAGGCGTATATAAGGTCACATTATATATATATAAGTCTCTTTTCTCTGTGCCATATCAAAATACCTGCAATGATCCTTTGAAGTACTGATGAAGACACCATCGTTTTAAGCACAGTAAATTGTACTATGCAAATACATTTAAAGAGATAGTTCACCCAAAAATGAAAATTCTGTCATCAATTACTCACCCTCATATCGTTCCAAATTCATAAGACTTCGTTCATCGTTGGAACACGCATGAAGACATTTTTACAGTCCAGTAACCAAAACTTTCAAGCTCCAAAATGTTCATAAAGGCGTCATAAAGTAATCCATATCACTCCAGTGGTTTAATCACAAATTTATGAAGCAATACGAATGATGTGTGTGTGCAAAAAACTAAAATTAAGTCTTTATTCACAGTTTATCTTCAATTCCACATAGATTTCCGACGCGCGTTCACGAGAGAACCACGACACATGCGTGTTGTGCTGACGTGAGAGCGACATCTAAAGATGTCGAAATCTGCAGACATCTTTGTTACAAAGGTTGTTCTATGTGTCTCAGTTTGTGTACAGCATCCCTCTTCCTCTGCTGTAAACAGTGCAGCACTTTCAGGTCTCATTGTATTGCAAGAACGTCCATTCTCACGATACAATGGGACTTGGAACAAAAGAGTCATCATATGAGATTTCGACATAGAGGAGGACCTGCATTTTTTTGTCCACTCTCATATCAACACAACACACATGCATCATGGTTCTCTCGTGAACACGAGTCAGAGATCTATGCGGAAGTGAATATATTTTGTAAATAAAGAATTCATTTTAGATTTTTGTGCACACAGAGCATTTGTATCACTTCATAAAATTGGGATTGAACCACTGGAGTCACATGGATTACTTTAACGATGCCTTTATGAACTTTTTGGAGCTTGGAATTTTTGGTTACTGGACTGTAAATGGAGGGACAGAAATCTCCCAGGTTTCATTAAAAATATCTGCATTTGTGTTTCAAAGATGAACGAAAGTCTTATGGGTTTGGAACAACATGAGGGTGAGTAATTGATGACAGATTTTTCATTTTTGGGTGAACTATCCCTTTAATGTACTGTAATATGTCAATTTATACAATTTATAGTAACAGCTTAAGTTAACTATTGTTAACTTTAAAGTACACATCAGATCAGTGAAAACATCATCTCTACTCTTACCACTGTCTGCTACAAGACTTGGAATTATCCACAAAAATCTGACAAATTAATGTGGCCAAAAGTAGAACATTTTTACTATTGGCCATTAATAACATGAAGTAGACTAACCACTAAATAAAAAACACATGAGTATGACAGATATTTAGATATTAACAAGCTTCCTGAATAGCAAAAGTTTTATTACTCTGTGTTATTCGCTTCCTGTAACAATCATGCAATGCGATATCAGAAGTTTCAACATTTGACCTGGGCACAGCGTTCCCCCACATCATCTCTTCTCCTTTTTTCACGCTCACACACCCCACCCCCCTTCCCCCTCACTTCCCTGCTGTTGGTCACTTCCTTCTTCTCAGAGCTCTTGTCCTCTCTCTTGTTCTCCCTCTCCATGTTCTGTGTGTCCTCCTTTGTCATTGTGGTCATCGCCTGCCCTCTGGGGCCTCAGGTTTAACGCCAGACCAAAAAAATGTCTTCATTGCACCTTTGTAGAGGGTCTTCATAAAGCCAATATTTGCTTAGGAATGTCAGATGCTAGAAAATGCACTTCACGGTCATATAGACGACATAACTGTCTGACCATAAAGAATATATTAAGACTGAAACTAGGTTTAATTCAGTTTGATACACCACAGCACAGTTTTATGAACAACCCTCTCCCTGTGAATCATTAAAAAAATGCTGTTTGTGTGTTTTAACCCCACTTTACAGGCATGTACTGTGCAAAAAAAAAAAATTTTTTTAAGCTTACACGGATTTATCTTCCAGTTATCTATCACTAATGATGGCTGTAGGCCAGTGTATTATTGGGAGTGCAGGAAAAGCAAAGTCCTCTGTTTATGAACACTTCCCAGAGAAATTGCAATGTTATTGCTTTCTAAGTTTGGCAGATTTAGTGCCATTACGCAAGGATCCTAGAACTTTTAGACTGTTTTAGCATAATCAGCTCTGAAAATGCAAGAACCTGCCATAGAGTTTTAAAACTGTATTTTCTTATAGTGTGGTTATAAGATCACCCTGAGGTCCCAATGAGTTCATAGAGCTGTTTGTCATAGATCAGTGGTCTATTTGCTGTACTGTTTGATCGTTAAGACACAAGGCATAGTGCTTGATCTATCGGTTCTTGTATTTTCCCAAAGTACAAATTGTTGAATTATTATTTATATTGAAGAGATCTTATACAGAATAATCAGTTTAGGGTAATCGGATTAAACTAAAGCATTCTATGGCATGTCTGCCACTGATTCTGTGTGTGTGTGTGTGTGTGTGTGTGTGTGTGTGTGTGTGTGTGTGTGTGTGTGAATATCTGTGTGTTTGTTTGTTTTTCTCACTTATTCAGAGGCAGAAGAACTGTACCAGAAGCGGGTACTGACAATAACAGGCATTTGCGTGGCCCTGCTGGTGGTTGGCATCGTTTGTGTCGTTGCATACTGCAAAACCAAGTAAGTCAAACCAAGTGGTGCTTCTAATGCTGGAAAACTGAACTCAGTATAACATTTGTACTTGATTTTCTGGATATCGCCCAAGCTTAGTCTTTGTGTCAAAGCAGTATTATTAACTATGGCACACGGAGGTGGACTATATCTGCAAAACATGATCTGTGATAGTAAACTATTTGGAGCCAACTACATTTTAAATTGTGAAAACATTCCACAGACCTTGTGGCTGCAGCAATTTTATGAATATGATCCTGTTATGCTATTTTGAATATAAGGTGCATTATCGTATTTATTGGAGCTATTAGAGCTTTTTATTCCTGATCTTTTCACCCACAGAACTAAAAGCACTTACAGTGTGCTAAAAGGTAGATACAAACATATTAACAGCACTTTTCCTGATTTTAGATAAATCAGAGTTAGATTTCAGTTGACATGCTTTATGTGTTAGTAAATTATTGCGTTTTAAATTATACTTTAAAAGCTTTAGCAGTAGTTAGATTGTAGATAGTGTTGTCTACCACTGTAACATCATTAAAAAAGAATAATAACATGTTGTGGTTTTTTTTGTGTGATGGACCTCATTTTGATAACTTCAACTGTAAGAGTCTCTATGAGCAACTTAAAGTATGAAACTTTACTGAAGCCTCTGCAACAGTTGTATTCTGTAAATATTAATGAACATAAATGGAAAGAATATGGCAAATCACAGATTCTTGTACTTGTCTGCTCTGACAATGTAGGCCTCTTTAGATTTTTTTTTTTTTCTGATACTGGTTTATGGATGAAGAAACAGTCCAGAACATTGTTGTGAAAGAAAAAAAAAGTGGTTCATGTGTGAAAAAGCAGGAATAATATCTCTGCAGGAAACAGAGGAAGAAGATGCAAAGCCATCTGCACCAGAACATGTGTGTAGAACACCCCAATCGTATGCTGGCCAACGGACCCAACCACCCAGGGCCTGGTCCCGGCCCAGAGGAGATCCCTATGGTCGATGTGAGTGTGAATCATTACTTCAAATCTTTCAATTGGATGCAAATTGTTCCACTAAATCTCATGTATGTTATCACACATACATACAAACCTCAGGGGACCTGCAAAAGTTCTCTATAGTCACATTTTCCTAAAACCACTTTACTTGAGGTGCCATGTTGATACTTGGTGGTCTACATGTTAATTAATAACAATCATGTTAAAACTCAAAACGCAATTGAGGCGTTTGCAAATGCTGCATTCAATAAATGTGTCACCGTCCTCATAAGAGACAGTCACAAATATAAAGTCTCAAACCTGCAAGTGAAATGGAATATTCAAGCAGGAGATGATGTATGACTGGGTTTTTGTTTTATACGTTAGGATTTGGTTGACCTTGAAAAGTGGGTGCTCATAAACCAACATGGAGTTTTTACATAACAAAAACAAAAAAAAATAAAAATAAAAATTAGTAGATGTGTACAGGCAAAGGTAGAATTGATGAACGTTTACACTAAAACATGAATTATGCCTTTTAAGATTCTGAATAAATGTGTACAGTTTGGCCAAGGACATTTCAAAAGATTATAACGATTGTAATTTCTCACACTAATCAATTTACCTCTCTCTTCTCACACACCAGTCTTACCACTACTGACCCAGTCCTTCATTTTTTTTATCACTACCACCTGAGTTTGTTTCATCCTTCTGTTTGAGATAAAATAAGGATTTGACTCCACGTTATGTTTGTATATGTGACTTTTTATATATCTATCCAGTGCATGCATACTTTATAAAGCTATAGAGCGTAAAACTCTTACATTAAAAATCCTATATCTCATTTTACATCTGTGTTGCAGTATAACTCTAAGAATGCCCCAGCCACCGAGCGAGTTATACGACACGGAACAGAGACGTCAGGCAACTTTTCGGGCAGCCGGATGTCCTCACGGTCCCACCACTCCTCTACTGCCACCCACGCTTCCAGTCACCGGTATAGACCCTGCCTATTAAACTGTAGCTATCAATGTCCCTATTTATCCATTCTGCAGGTACCTCATACACACCTCATACATATATCCACACACATTACCACTTCACCTTCTGTCTCCTCGCCATCTTTCTCTATCTACAAGAAGTCCACTACTAAGACGATTTTCCATCAATTATGAACACTAAAGCAATTGTGTAAAACTATTTCTCAAACAAGAATTCTTTTTTCATGAATATATGTGAAGATGGGTAGCATAGATAACTGCATCATTATCAGGTGTTTAATTATGTCATTAAGAGAAATCAGCACTACAGTGTTTCTCAATTGAACGCATTTGTTACATCTTACCACAGACAATAATTTCAACATGTTTCCCTGTATTGAGAAAACAACAGAAACGACATTTGTTACATTTTGTCCGTAAATGTATAAAATACATGACTATCCATCCATTTTCTATACCACTTATCCTACACAAAGGGTTGTGGGGGAGCCTGGAGCCTATCCCTGGGATCTTGGGGGCATAAGCCAGGGAACACCCTGGACAGGATGCCAATCCATCTCAGGGCACAATCACACACACAGTCACACACTACAGACAATTTGGAGACGCCAAACAGACAATGCATGTCTTTGCACTGGTTTGTAAGCTTTGTGCACACAGGAACGGAGGCGGGATTTGAATCCCCATCCCCGGAGGTACAAGGCAAACATACTAACTACTAAGCTACTGTGCCCCCTGAGGGTAGGGATGTGTGGGGAAGGAGTGAGGCTTAGTGCGTCTGTCCAGGCCAGGACTCAAACACGGATCCGTGGTCTGAGGGTCTGAATTTAGAATGATGCAGACATAAGATATAGTCTTACCAAAATATGTATATCACTTTCATGTAACCGACTTTCCAAAAAAAATTATTCTGATTAAATATGCCTTCCCTATCGTTTTGAGATATCCATGCACAATCAGAGTCACACAACTATATAATATATAGCCACAAATTTCTCTCTCTCTGAAAAGGTAGTCCTATACCTGAAATGAAAAATTATACAGATTTAGAGATTTGGAGATTAAGTTAAAAAGAAATGCTGGAGTATTTATCAAGCATACATGGCCATTTGAATGAAATGTATGGCATTGCAACAGATTTAGAGATTAGCTAAACTGTTTAAAAACAGGATATTCAGATCCATTACAATTTCTCTTAAAGCTAAACAATTACTTTGAGGTGTTACTGTCAAACATTGAGCACGTCACGTCTTCAACCAGGCCAAAAGGACCCATGTCACACCCCTCTTCATCTCCCTCCACTGGCTTCCTGTAGCTGCCCGTATCAAATTCAAGGCCTTGATGCTCCCGTAAAAGACCTTGTCTGGAACAGCACCCCCCTTCCTCAACACTCTCCTGAAGGCTTACATTCCCTCCCTTTGCTTTTCTAGAACTCAATTAAAAGATCTTGTATGGTAGCACTACTTGTATTGTTCCCCGCGCGATATATCGCTTTGCTTGTATTTCCTCATTTGTAAGTTGCTTTGGATAAAAGTGTCTGCTAAATGAATAAATGTAAATGTAAATGTACTGTGACTTCCATTTTATCTTCTCTTTCACAAACTCACATACATATCTCTAAACCGCCGATGCTAAAATATCCTGAATCCCACAGGCATGAGGAAAGGACATGGAGTATGGAGAGGTCAGACAGCATGAACTCGGACTGCCACTCGGGGGCACTCTCTTCCTCAGTAGGCACCAGTAAATGCAGCAGTCCAGCATGTATGGCTCGGCATGCAGCGCATCGTGGCTATTCTGAGCCTGCACGGAGCCCCCTGCAGTACGGAGACTCATACGACTCTCTGCGGGACTCACCTCACAGTGACAGGTGATGGAGAGGGGAGGTGTGAACATGTAGAATATGTAGAACATAGGAATGGGGTCATGAAGTTATGATGACATGAATGGTACTACTTTACAGACTTTAAAATGTTGCTTTTCCTGCTTGGATTTTTTTATTTATTATTTGAACTTCTGAGAGTCATTTAAAAATGACACAAACTGAGAAGTAACCAAGTAAAAAAATGCCCCTGAAGCATGATAGTCCCCAATGATATGGGGAAAAAATTGTGTGTGTGAATGTGTGTGTGTGTGTGTGTGAAGTATGGTAGTCCAGTTACACAACATTAAGTCTAAGTTGAGTTTAAGCCCTCTCACCCTTACTGGTACAGAACTGTGCAAAAGTCTTAGGCATCCTATATTTTTTAGTAAAAACTTTGTTATACATTTTTATTTTATGACTTCTACATTATCAAGTCAGTACAAAAACATTTTAGATTTCCAAACATTAGTTTTCCAACACAAAACTAAATTTTACAGAAAAATGTTTGTATGTCAATGGAGAAAGCAGCATATTACATTAAGAGACACTTTTCAGACAAAAACACATAATGATGGCTGCTGGATTTTGCTGCAAAAATAAGAAGCAAGTGCTTTAAAGTTAAAGTCTCCAGAAGAACCGAGGCTGGTTCTACAAGATGCTCAGTAAAACTTATAGCTCATTTCCTTATAAAACTACACTAATTCTACCTGAGACTACTTTTTTAAGCAATGGATCGTCACACCAAATATTGCCTCGGTTTCATTTATTACTGTTTACTGCTCTTTATAGTATTTTTTGTAATGGAGAAGCATATAATTTAATTATTTTTGAACGCATCTTTGCTCTACAGCACTTCTTTGCATGTGCCTAAGACTTTTGCACTGTACTGTAAGTCAAGTCTAAAGTCAATTTTCAGTTCAATTCCAAGTCCAGATCAACAATTATTTATGTAGCCTATTCACACAGTAGAGCATACAAAATATAGTTCAAATCCAAATCACCTTCAAAGCCAGGATCCCATAAGTCTCAAGTCATATATAAGGCTTAACTCCTAAAGTCAGATTTAAGTCTTAAGTCCAAGTCTCAAGTACAACATCACTGGTATATGAGTACATCTATAGAGAGATGTGGCCATCTAAAAATAAGTATGTCCTTCCTTTATCTTCCCTTCACTTCCCTTCCATTTCCTTTCCTCTCCTTTTCCTTCCCATTCCTCTCCTTTCCTCTGCTCTCCGTTCTTTTCCTTTGCTTTCCTTCTCTTTTACTTGCTTTCTCTTGGCTTCCCTTTACTTTCCTCTCCTCTCCTTTCCTCTCCTCTTCCTTCCCAGGTATGTGTCAGCGCTTACCACGCCGGCCCGTATGTCTCCAGTGGACTTCCACTCCTCCTCACTGCCCCAGCAGGTGCCTACCTTCCAGATCACGACACCCAATGCCAGCCATGCACTGTCCCTACCGCCGGCTGTAGGTTCCTACTCGCCCGGAGATGATCAGCCACTCCTATGCCGGCCACGCCCTGCACGTAACCCATACCACAGTGAGGGGACTGGCTCTCTCCCGTCCAGCCCATACCGCCTCGCGGATGATGAGGACTACGAGACAACACAGGAGTACATGTCGTCTCGTGAGCGGCCCAAAAAGAGTGGCAGCGGGCGCCGTTGGCACAGGAGGTCACACCTGAATGGACACGTTTCCCAGCGTGCCAAGGGGCCAAGGGACTACAGCTCGCAGAGTTGCCTGTCGGACAGCGAGTGGGAGGAGGAGGAGGAGGAGGAGATGGGGGAGCTGGGGCATGGCGAGAGTACGCCTTTCCTCAGCATGCAGAACATGAGCATGAACAACGAGCCGGCCACTATCTACCGGCCCAACGACATGCGGACATACAGCAGTACAGCGCGCAGCACGTCACGCTCAAACACACACACAAACAAACTGTCACAGTCACGGTCCAAACCAGACAATGCACCCCTTTAAACAAAGAGCAGTGACGAGGACAGTGAAACAACATATCTAGGAGAGAGAGAGAGAGAAAAAATGATATATGCTATAGACCTGCACCTATAAGAAATATTTTTTATTTTATATAACAGACAGATATTCTAAACAAAGGAAATATTTATTTTCATTTCAGCAAAAATTGTCTACTAGCTAGCAGCAAAGACTTTTTTATAGGGGGGAAACTATTTATATGTAATTTCTGTTCTTTGGTTTACAGCATTACGAAGAAGAATCACGTGCCAATTTTTTCACAACTTAGAAATAGAATAATATTGTGGTGCCTTTTGCTGTATGCCGATGAGGGAGGTTCCGTTGAGTTTTTTGTAGCCTTTCTTAAAATGGACTCCTGGGTTTTATATAGACATGTTTTTTTTTTCTTGTTTTCTTTTTGGTTTGTTTGTTCAGGATCTCCCCATTTGAACTGTGATCTAATTCTGACATCATGCAATATGGGAATCACTTTTATGTAAGATGTTTGTTTACATGAGTAGGGGTTCACATACTGGTCATTTTCCCAAGGCATATATACAATCACCATGGACACGCTGTTTCCTGTTTGAGACAGGAAATGGTGTGTTTGTGTAGACATTCTAATGCTTTCTCCGTCTCCAACCCCCCCCCCCCCCCCCCACCGGTTATTATCATTTGTTGTTTGCAGGTCTGCAGGTGTTCATAGGGCATTGTCATGGTACCTGCCCCGGTGTTCAGGGTTTTCAAAATGGCAGTGTGTGTACATCCAATGAATGAATTTACACTACTGTATGTAAGAGAGGGGGACTGTGTATGTATTTGTGTGTGTGTTTGAGTATTGTGCTCTCTGTGTGTGCATGTGAATGCTAGGCTGAGTCAGCCTGTATCTGTTTGGTTTTGTCTGTATGCTCCTGCGTGTTGTGTGTTGGAGTGTAACAGGCACTAGTCTAAAGGTTTGGGTGTGTGTTTGTATCTAACTGTGATCTCTCTGATGGGTTTTGTCATAGGGGAGCTCTGACACTCTGTTTCCATTATGTTGGCTTTAAAAGAACTGAGAAAGACACACTGACTTTGCCACTACCCGGTGGCGAGATGAGCTCATTGCACTGTACCCTTCCTTCCAAATGTAGTGTTTGGCAGTGGTGCCGCCTGCAGGTGAACCAATCCAGCCTGATTCTAGCCTACATGGACCGACATATCCCGTTAGCTCACACGCCCCTGTTCCTATGCCAGCAGCTTAAGGCCGCTACGTGTCTCAGGACTTCCCATCCAAAAACCACTTGATCCATTAGCACTTCTCACTCTCATTCTCAGATCTGATCTGAAACTCTGAGAATAATACCATTGGCTATTTTTGCTCATTTGTGAAACCTGTAGAACGTCTGTGATGACCTAACATTTTAAAGTGCTTTTTTTCTGCTGCCCCCTCTCTCTTTGGTTGTGTTTGTCTGTATGCAAGCTGGGAACTTGCTGTTGGCAGTGCAGGTTTGGGCGTGCTACTTTAAGTGAACAGGTTGTGAAATTACCTATTTTTTAGTGTCCCGCCCAAAAGCTTGAAAACACTCAGTCCAGCAAACATACACACCCCAAATCCCCTATCCACACCCAAACACACCTATTTACACACCTGTATCCACATAAACATACACTGTGTCGTCACATCCAAACACAATCCCACACACTCATCCAAAGCTTCTCCTGACTCATGGATTACCTTCATTCCTTTCTCTCTCTCTTCTCTTGTTCTGTTCTTCCTCTGTCTGCCTTTTTCTGCATGTCCTAGTGGTTTTGGTAGATGGGTGCATGGTAAACGCAGCAACTGAGTTGTCTTCACGCGGTGAAAGTGTTTCATTTTGACATCCAGCAATAAATCCCCTTTTTTTCATGCCCATTCTTGACTTGGAATATGCTAGAAATTTTTGCAAGTTTTCTCAGAAAATAGTACTTGTACAAAAATCAAACCACTTGTTCATATGGAAAAAAAAATAAATCTTTATTCCTACCATTTTAAAATGTACGTGTATTCGTTTTTTTATTAATTGAAATGTCCACACATTTAGATTAATTCAGCTCTGCTAATTATCCTACAAGACATTCCTTTTCCAGTGAAGTATCTCTTCTGTGAGCATTAGAAGAAAGGTAGGTACTCCACTTTTCTTAATTGCTGCCAAAAGACACATTGCTTTAGAGAAACAAACCGACACACATGATTGTTGACACATAAGACCTGGCATTTTTGTGACCCAAAATATATGTTCATTATTCAAATACAGTTGCAATCAAAATTATTCAAATCAGGTTTATTGTCAAAATTGACAGACTTTCAGCTGTTTGCAATGAATAAATCAAACAAAAGCAATTGATATAGTTCAACACAATGAATGGTTCAAGTGGTTTCCCCAAATTCAACTGAAAATGCAACTTATAATGATTTCTCCAGTTTCAAAATTATTCAACCCCCTGAATAGAATCCCTCACAACAGCACAAATTTGCAAAACAGGTGTTGGCTCAATCAAGGGCTTCATTAGTTGCACCAGGTGTGCTTGGGCTAGAACACATGAAATACCTGAACTAGGTAGGAGCAGAAACTAGATGACA
The DNA here is from genome assembly GCF_023375685.1 of Ictalurus furcatus. Taxonomy (NCBI): domain Eukaryota; kingdom Metazoa; phylum Chordata; class Actinopteri; order Siluriformes; family Ictaluridae; genus Ictalurus; species Ictalurus furcatus. The sequence goes on from NC_071262.1 coordinate 16,089,330, forward strand.
TACCGGGACGGGGGAGAAAAAGGAAGCTATCAACAGCTGCAACCAGATTTCTGAGAAGGCAGGTTGTGAAAAACACTCGAGTGACTGAAAAAGACCTGCAGCAAGACTTGGTGGCAACAGGCACTGAGGTTTCAGTGAGCACAGTAAGGCACATACTAAATGCAGAAGGTTTCCATGCCAGAACTCCAAGACATACACCACTACTGACCCAAAAGCACAAGAAAGGTCAGCTCAAAATCATATAAATAAGCTCCCAAAATGTTGGGATTCTGTTCAGAGAACAATGAAACAAAATCAAAACTTTTCGGCACAGTGGGTCAGAGTTACGTCTGGAGGAAGAAGAATGAAGAAAGAACACTCTGGTGGTGGCTCGGTGATGCTCTGGGGCTGCTTTGCATCCTCTGGTACTGGAAACCTGCAGTGTGTGGAAGGCAAGATGGATTCATTGAAGTATCGGGAAATCCTAGAAGAAAACGTCATGCTGTCTGTGAGGAAGCTGTAGCTTGAGCATCATTGGACCTTCCAACAGGACAGTGATCCCAAGCATACCTCAAATTCCACCAAGGCTTGGTTGCAGAAGAAGTCCTGGAATATTCTATAGGGCCATCACAATCACCTGACTTGAACACCATAGAAAATGTCTGGTGGGATTTGAGGAAGGCGGTTGCAGCACGCAAACTCAAGAATATTACTGAACTGGAGGCCGTTGCTCATGAGGAATGGGCTAAGATTCCTCAGGAACGCTGCCAGAAGCTATGCATCTCGTATGCAGCAGGTCACAACAGCAGAAAGGTGCTCTACTAAGTACTAAAGTAGCTTGCCATGAAGGGGTTGAATAATTTTGAAACTGGAGAAATCATAATAAGTTTCATTTTCAGTTGAATTTGGGGAAACCACTTGAAGCATTCGTTGTGTTGAACTATTTCAATTGCTTTTGTTTGATTTATTCATTGCAAACAGCTGAAAGTCTGTACATTTTGACAATAAACCTGATTTGCAATGAGGGTTGAATAATTTTGATTGCAGTGGCAGCTCTATTCTTTTCATGACAAGACACAACAGGAAAGAAGGGAATGAAGCATGTTCTGTACAAGGGATCTTTTGAAATAAAAAAAAAATGTCACATGCATTCTTACTTAGCACTTAGATTTAAAAAAGATAATATATCAATATAATTCAACACAATTGTACTCGTGACAGTTTCAACCAAAAGCACATAGGGTCAGGGGAGTATATGTATGTAGCCTAATGTAGAATCTTCTTTTATGATTAGAAGTCATATTTTCTAACATCCTCACAATTAGATTATTCCCAAGATTTCAAGCTTTGTAGTGTCATTAATGATCAATACTAAAATTAATAGGCCATGTAGGCCTAAAACTACTTTAATGAGGCCACTACTACTAACTACTTTAATAACACCACTTTAATGAGTGATTTTCTTTCTTCTGAATTGAGAGCAGCATGTGTACAATTACAAAACAATTAACCAGTTCATGATAGAAACAAAAAAAATAATTTGAATAGTAAACTATTAGTTGCTGAAGTCACTCAAACCATGTGTAATCACTGTTAGTTTATAACTGTAGGGAGATTCTGTTATTGGAAACTCTTATAGCTTGCATGCTCAATTATCCAATCTAGCTAGATCTAAAATAAATAAAGAAATAATAACAAACAAACAAAAACATCGCTACCAATTTGTTAGTGTCTAAACCCTCTAAATAACGTGTTTATATTTTATTGGTCTTCAATTATCAAAGACCTAACATCTGGCAGCGCTACAGCTACAATTTCGTGTTTTTCCGGTTTTGATTGATTAGGATTTACGGCCACGCGCTTTTCTGAGATGTGTGTGTGTGTGTGCACGCTCAGTAGCGTGGCGCGCTCTGGAGAACGCGAGCTGATTGGTATAGCCTAACATCTTAAAGCGTGTATAAAATTCACTATCTATTTGTGTTCATAATTTTTTTTAAACTGATATTCTCTTCGAAAGACAGTAACCTCGTTTTATATTATTAATTAATTTCGTGACGATACTGCCAAGGAATTTAATTTAAGTCTACACAACGCGAGTTTCACCAAAGGACTACGGACTGTTTCTGGTGAGGAAGTTTAAAACTCGGTATGTGTCTGTTTACCTACTTTTCAGCGTTTAGATGGGCTACTGTATTATTTTACTAATGAAATGAATTACAAAAAAAAAAAAGAAAGAAAAAGTTTACAAGGCTTTATGAGCCTGTAATGTTTGCGCGTTCATATTACCAGGTCCATTAGCCTACATAAGTGTTCCTCAGACATTTTGGAGACAGGGACCTCTTTAACTATAATATATAGACTAATATAAAATTTCATGGACCCCTTCAATAATGTATATTTTTTCAAATGTATAGAGCAATATTCTGGTTATTTATTGGACCCATAGTTATTTTATTCTTGCACTTTCTACCAACCAGAAGAATTAGGTTCAATTTGACATAGTTAAAGACCTATTTGTTTTTGAGTTATTGAGGTTTGGAATAAACCTATTCAATTCAAGTAATCAGTCAAACAGGCTAATATAGCAACTCAATACACTCACCAGCCAGTAAACATATACCGATCAGACATAACATTAAAACCACTGACAGGTGACGTGAATAACATTTGATTATCTCATTACAATGGCATGTGTCAAGGGGTTGGATATATTAGGCAGCAAGTGAACATTCAGTTCTCAATATTGATGTGTTGGAAGCAGGAAAAATGGGCACGCTTAAAGATCTGAGTGACTTTGACAAGGGCACAATTGTGATGGCTAGACAACTGGGTCAGAGCATCTCCAAAACAACAGGTCTTGTGGGGTGTTCCCGGTATGCAGTAGTTAGTACCTACCAAAAGTGGTGCAAGGAAGGACAGCCAGTGAACCGGTGATAAGGTCATCATGGGCACCCAAGGCTTATTGATGTACATGGGGAGTGAAGGATAGCCCGTCTGTTCTGATCCCACAGAAGAGCTACTGTAGCATAAATTGCTATGTTAATGCTGGCTATGATAGAAAGGTGTCAGAACACAGCTTGCTGCGTAGCTGCAGACTGGTCAGAGTGTTCATGCAGATCCATGTCCACCGCCAACAATGCCTGGTGGCATAAGGGGCCCCTGCACAATATTAAGCAGGCGGTTTTAATATTATGGCTGATCGGTGTATATACACACACCCCTACACATTCATGCAATATCTAATCAGCCAATCATGTAGCAGCAGCACAATGCATAAAATCATGTTGATCCAGGACAAGAGCTTCAGTTAATGTTTATGTTCAAACATCAGAATTGGGATAACCTGTGCTGATCTGCTGATCACCTGTAACTTCCACACACAGTAATCTCTAGAGTTTACACAGAATGATGAGAAGAAGAAAAAACATCCATTAAGCATCAATTCTGTCGGCATAATAAATGCCTTGTTGATGAGAGCGGGCCGGAAAGCTGTGGTAACTCAAATAACCACTCTTTACAACCATGAAGAGCCGAAAAGAATGCCATCTCAGAAAGCACATTTTGAACCTTGAAGAGGATGGGCTACAACAGCAGATCACATCAAGTTCCACTCCTGTAAGCTAAGAACAGGAATCGGAGGAATCTCTTGACCTGTATTTCCATGATTCTATGCATTGTGCTGCTGCCACATAATTAGTTGATTGGATAATTGCATGAATGTGCAGGTCTACATGTGTTCCTATTATAGTGACAGTTGAGTGTATAATTACATTTACATTTATTCATTTAGCAGACGCTTTTATCCAAAGTGACATACAAATGAGAAAATACAAGCAAATATAATAACCTTGATAATGGTGGATTGTATTTCCACTATTCTTACAACATTAAAAAAGAATCACAGATCCCTTGTCCATGCTTTATAGATCCCTGGGGGTCCCCAGTCCACATTTTGAGAACCATGCATTATGTTTTTGTTGATGGTGTTGGCTGTGATGTCTCCTCATAATATTGTGCTAGAGTTAAATCTATTTTCAGATTCTCTTAAACATAACTTAATCTTTAATTTGCCTATAAATATCTTTATGATAGCCCTACCTTTAACCCAGTGTTTCTAAATATGGGTACCCCAGGTGAACCACATTTTGTTGTCTCCCAGCTCCCAATCAGTAACACAATAAACGGTATCACTGTGTTGGGGGCTGGGAGTGGGCGAAACTGTGAAGTACTGGGAAACAATGCATTAACCTTTACATTTAAAAGGAAAAGTTTGTAATTACTTCTTTTTCATCTTGTTAAAGGCAATGGCCAATTGTCTGAGGAGATATCGCTGCCGGATCCTGCTCTGCATATGTACACCATGCATACTACTTGGATGCCTTTTCGTCTACATAACATTGGCTTTATGTTTAGCCATGGCTCACACCTACTCATTTAATGGGCAAATTATCAGGTCCGAACTATCAGACAGATTCTTTGTAGCCACAGGGTCCACAAATTCCAGAATGCTGGCTCCCTACCCAGTTCAGCCCTTTTGGAGAGAGGACCTGAGCAAATTTGCATTTTGGAACCTGATCCAGCAAGTCATGGACCGCCAGCATAACCCCATCCTTCACCCCTCAGGAAACAACTCCTATAAAGATAACATCACATCACTGAACCAAAGCGGATGTTTTCCAAGTTATGAAGCAATGTGGAGAATGTCAGATTATGTCACTCTGCCACTTCAGATGCAAAGGTTTGTCATTTCTATGCATTGTAGAGACTACCCACTGCTCATTGACCAGCCAGGATTGTGTGCCAAAACAAAAAAGGCTCCAATGTTGCTGCTGGCCATTAAGTCACAAGTGCATAACATTAGGAACCGCCAAGCCATCAGGATGACATGGGGGTATTCAGGCTTGCAGAAGGGGCAGGTGGGGAAAGGAGGATTGGTGCACAGGGTTTTTCTCTTGGGCAAGATTGGTGAAAAACTGAGTGAAAGTATTAAAAAAGAGAGTGAAATGTATGATGACATTATAATGTGGGACTTCATGGACACGTTCTTTAACCTGACTCTGAAGGACGTACTGTTCTGGGACTGGTTCTCAAAGACCTGCCAGAATGCCCGCTTTGTGTTCAAGGGTGATGACGATGTCTTTGTGAGGACGCCTGCTCTCCTAGATTACTTGGAGAAGCAGGAAAAGCTTCACTTAAAAGCACATGGGCACACCAAGAAAATGAAGGATTTTATTGTTGGGGACATTATCACCTCTGCATTCCCTCTGCGCACGGAAACCAATAAGTATTTCATCCCTGAAAATTTCTATAAGGGCATGTACCCAACATATCCAGGTGGAGGAGGGGTAGTCTACTCTGGTGCTCTGGTTCCCAGGCTTCTCCAGGTGTCCAGGAGAGTTCATCTGTTCCCTATTGATGATGTTTACCTGGGGATGTGCCTTCAAAGACTGGGAGTCATCCCCATCGACCACCCAGCCTTCCTCACTTTTGACTTTAATGCTAAAGAAGCGAAGGAGCCCTGTGCCCACCACACCATCCTGCTGGTCCACAAACGCAGTCCCAGAGAAATGTTACAACTATGGACAGAGACCTTCAAACCAAGCACAAAATGTAGGAACGCAACCCTTAGAAATAAAGAAACACAGTAAGAGATACTTTTAGAATGAACCAGCTCATGTCCGAGAAAACCAGGAGCGGCTTGTCTGGCTTTTGAAGTGATCACTGACTGCTGTCAAAACCCTGTGTTTGTTATTTAACAGGTTTTGAAAGGAAAAATTTCTCCCCGGACTTCATTCACGAGTGCTGTGAAACAGACTGCAAACACAGCTCACTGCCAGAACTAAGTGTTAATGATTCTCTATTGTGAACCTGAACACCAAGAACTCTGAAACATCAAACCTTAAAATATCTACGTATACACAGGTGTAGTGTACACTCAAACATTTTAAGTATTCATAAAGTATAGCGATAACTCCTTCATCTGTAATTGATGGCTTAGTCAGTGACCTCAAAAGACAGGGCTACAGTATGTAAAGAGAGAGACTATGGATTGGATGTGCGCATGTTAGGAAGGGGAACCTTCAGTTGTCAATAACACTATTTTAATTTGGTCATAGCCACCTCTTTTGTGTGTATATTTATAAATGTCTGTGTTTGACAATGTATTTTACATACTTGCAAAAACACACAATGGACAGAGTTCTAATAATCAGAATTATACCCATGGTCACAATGTATGTAATCTAAGTATGTCGTTGGTTTTTTAGAGCTTTTCATAAAAAGAATAAACATGGCTTATTTAACTCTTCTGGGAACTTGCTTTCAAAGCCAGAAAATATTCCCTGAAACAAATATTTTCATGTAATAGGCCAACACAGGTTTACAAAATAAACAAAGTTTATTGCCATATGTACACCAATTATAATACAAAAAAAATCTTTTTGTCAACAAACCAGATCATCTTGAAATATCCGATATGCATAGAGAAAGAATCCTTTATATGTTGTCGTTTCAAAGTCAGCTGATCCACCACTGAATCTTTTTTAATCTGCATCTAAAGTCTGATGTTTAACATGATTGATTAATGAATTAATTATTGTAGGTGTATAGATACTAATGACTTCAAAAATAAGTGAAGGAACTAAACTCTCACAACTTTTGTAAAGGTCATCACAGGATGAGATGTGCAGAATTCGCTAAATGTTCTCTGCTCCTTCCTCATTTTTGTCCTCCTCTTCTTCATCTGAGTCTTCATCACTCTCACTGTACTGCACAGTGGCTCGGTTTGTGTTTACGAAAAGGTCCCGTTCATCCTCAGAGTCGCTGCTGTCGCACTCGTCCTCTCCCTCATTTTGCTCTTTGCTTTTAGTATCCTTTTTCTGCGCTTCTTCCTGCATCTGCTTTCTTACTCCACCCGCCTCGAATCCTTTAGGCCTGTGTGAAAATTCCCTATTTAGTAGACTGCTGAAACATTTAATGGCAAATACTGTATATATAATCTTCATGGAGAATGATGTTAATTCTACAATCCCTCAAAACAATAAATGTGTATATATAAATGTTTTCTCACCAGATGCCAAGTTTCCTCAAATAGTGAATATGGTCCCTGTACAGAATGAAGTTGATCTCTCCTTTCACCTTGTCACCTTCCTCAATAGGATCTACAATAACAAAATCACCTGACAAAAGTATGGTGAAATAAAGACCGTGTGTATTCCGAATCAAGAAAACAAGTATAATAGAAAGCATTAAAAAGCCATATTTAAGCAAACCTCTTTTGATCCAAATGTTCTTGCGGAACTTTGTGGGCATGCTGAGCAGAAATCTCTCACCACTCTCAGTCACAGCCTCATGAAGGTTATTGCCATTGCTTCCCATAATCTGGAAGATACCGAAGCATTCACTAGTTCAGGATAACTCACCGTTTTATAGCTTTCCTGATATTATATGCCAGTCTGCATTTACATTTATTCATTTAGCAGACAAGTAATGTAGTATAAAATTCAAGCATCCAGTTATAATAGAGCTGACAACAATACAATTGCAGCATTCTCATTTATACCATGGTGCTGCTGAGTTTTCTAATCTGATTGCTCAAAAGGTAATTTCCTAAAAGAGCACATTAAAGAGCCTCCACCATATTTAACCATGGGCATGAGGTACTTATCCATATGGCTACCTCTCTGTGTGTACCAAAACCACCTCTGGTGTTTATTACCAAAAAGCTCTATTTTGGTTTCATCTGACCATAGAACCTGTTCTCATTTGAAGTTCAGTAGTGTCTGGCAAACTGAAGACGCTTGAGTTTGTTTTCGGATGAGAATAGAGGCTTTTTTCTTGAAACTCTTCCAAACAACTTGTGGGGATGTAGGTGACTTCAGATTGTAGTTTTGGAGATTTTCTGATTCCAAGACGCAACTAACTTCTGCAATTCAAAAATATCCTTGGAGATTTTCTGGCCACTCTAACCATCATCTTAAAGGTGTGTTGAGACAATATAGACACACGTCCAACTCCAGGTTGATTCACAAAATTTCCAGTCAACTGGAACTTCTTAATTATTGCCCTGATAGTGGAAATGGGCATTTTCAATGCTTGTGCTATTTTCTAGAAAATGTTGTTGACATTAAAGGAACGGTCCTCTCCTGGCTCAGGTCTTATTTGACTGATCGCTATCAGTTTGTAGATGTAAATGGAAACTTCTCCATGCATACTGAGGTAAACTTTGGTGTTCAGCAAGGTTCTGTTTTAGGCCCACTGCTTTTTTCTTTATATATACACTACCTCTGGGTCAAATTATTCCTAAACATGGAGTTAGCTTCCACTGTTATGCTGATGATACACAGTTGTATGTTTCAGCGAAGCCAGAGGACAGACAGCAGCTTAATAAAGTTGAGGAATGTGTAAAGGACTTTAGACACTGGATGCTTATTAACTTTCTCTTACTTAATTCTGACAAGACAGAAGTACTTGTACTAGGACCACATTCAAACA